>NC_056731.1:1398387239-1398417239 GCF_019279795.1 Protopterus annectens
GCTATTCTTACTTACTCCTTGGCAAGCCATTGCACTTCCTGATTCACCATACCCACACCATCTCTCTTTCTCATTCTCTTCATTCATCAGCCTCTCAAAGTACTCTGTCCATCTGCTCAACACACTCGCCTCACTTGCAAGTACATTTCGCTCATTATCCTTTATCACCCTTCTCTGATGCACATCTTTCCTAGCTCAGTCCCTCTGTCTAGCCAACTGGTATAAGTCCTGTCATCCCTCCTTAGTGTCCAACCTGTCATACAAGTCTTCATATGACCCATCCTTAGCCTTTGCCACCTCTCTCTTTGCCATGCACCTCATCACCTTATACCCCTGTCTACTTTCCTCATCTCTCTGACAATCCCACTCCTTCATCCCCAAACTCTTTCTCTGTATACTCTCCTGTATTTCCTCAGTCCACCACCAGGTGTCCTTGTACTCTTTCCTCCATCCACATGTCATACCAAGCACCTTTCTAGCCATCTCCCTTATTAGCTCTGCTGTACTTACCCAGATATTTGGTAAATCGTCACTGCCACCCAGTGCCTGTCTTAACTCTTCTCTGAACTCCACCTCACGATCACCCTATTTCAGTTCCCACCGTTTAATCCTTGGTGTTGCTCTCACACTCCTCCTCTTCTTGATCATCAGTGTCATCTCACAGACCAACAGCCTCTGCTGCCTAACTACACTTTCCCCTGTCACCACTTTACAGTCTCCAATCCCCTTCAAATAGGCCCTCCTACATTGGATGTATTCCACCTGTGTGCATCTCCCTCCACTCTTCTATGTCACCCTATGCTCCTCCCTCTTGTTATAGTATGTATTCACCACAGCCATGTCCATCCTTTTTGCAAAATCCACTACCATCTCACTGTCTGCATTCCTTTGCTTAACACCATACATATCCATCCCTTCCTCATCCCCTCTGTTTCCTTCACCAACATGGCCATTGAAATCTGCTGCAATCACCACCACTCACCCTTGGGTAGTCATCACCATGTCATCCAAGTGACTTCACATTTCTCTATCTCATCCATTGCACAAACAACTTGCGCAACAATATGCACTAACAACATTCATCATTACACCATCAATTTCCAGATTCATAAACATCACTCTATCAGACACTCATGGCATCCTCCAAAAACACCCATGGCATACTGTTCCTTCAGGATAACCCCTACCGCCTTCCCCCCCATCCACACCCTGATAGCACAATTGTGACCTGCCTCTGATACACCTAGCCATACTCCACTTCCATCTGGTCTCTTGCACACACAATATATCCACCTTCCTCTGGCCATCATATCAGCTAGCTCTGTCCTTATATCAGTTATACTGCCAACATTAAATGTTCTTACCCTCACTACCACACTCCTAGCCTTTCTCCTCTCTTCCTGCCATATGAGTGTTGTACATCCTCCAGGGTATTTCTGTCAATGCAAAGGCTACTGTGCTATTGAATGACTCAAGTGTGTTACAGCAATATTAAGACAGTATCACAAATTTTGTCCCATTGTCCCCATGTATGTGTAGTGTTCTACAGATGTCCTGCTCTCATGGGTTGAGAGGGTTGACTGGGCAGCAAGAGTGTGACTACAGTGTGTCATACTGACATAGAACAGAAATGTATAACGTGTTAGTGTCTATAGCGTAACATCGACAGCTTAGGTTGTCGAATCCTAAAACATTGACACCTAAACTTTGCAAGCTAACAATAGCGAATGGCCACATCATTGAATTCTTTCCTCGGGAAAGCATTCGGTTGGCCGTCTGTAAACAAAATACACAAACACACCCAAACATAGCCCCCACACCCCCCAATGTGGGGGGGCTATGCCCCCCACACCCCTAACTAAATATACCAACTCCGAGATCGTTCTACATTGGGGAAAGGGCAAATCCCTGATAACGGCCACGCAAATTCTTTCCCGAGGAAAGAATTTGATGATGTGGCCATTCACTGTTGTAAGCGTTCGATGCTTAGGTGTCGATGATTAAGCATTCGACAACCTAAGCTGTCGACAATTCAATCGGAATCCAGGTATTACCTGTGCACATGTCAGTATTAGTAGGTGTATCTGTCCGCCTAATAACAACAGACGTGGGATGCAAAATGTCAGTTAAATAAGGTGTACATGTTGTACACGTGTGTAATCTTAGTTACTGTGCATCCAACAGAGTGACATTTCTACAGCTGCTGGTTGTTGCATTACCCTGACAGAGCCATGGGTACTACAATAAGCATGATTATCTGTTTGAAATTGGAGAGGTGTCCAACTGTGTTATGACTGTGTGTCCATGCCTACTACAAACAGCTATATGAACACCAACATAGATGCATGGACTCAGCAATACCTTACTTGTTAAACCTGCCTCCACCAAAGTAGAGTAATCCCCTTTGCTGGACAGCAGCAATACATAAACCACATACTTGGTCCCTATATTGGCTGTACAGGGCAAAATAGGAGCAGGCACCAACTTGGCATCAAGTCAGCCTTTGTCTGATCAAGCATATAAGGTCACAGGTGGAGTACTGTAAGGCTAACTATGAGTACAAATTGGACACATCCACCAAGGCCAATCACAAGGCCATCTTCACATATGTCTGCAATCTCAGAGACAACAAACCAACCCACCCTGTAATGGCGGTCAATCAGACCACATACACACACAACATAGCTATAGCCAACCTACTGCAGATAGGTTTAGGGAAAACATCACCCCCTGGCTCAGCATCACTATAGGTGGATATGCACAGCACCCACACCCCTCCCCTCATCACCAGTGAGCAGGTACATATTGCCTCCTGAAAGGCAACAAACCTAAGTATCCATAGGACGTGATAACATCCCTGTCCACATCCTACATGAACTCAGGCATGTGCTGCCAGCTCCGTTACCCATTGTAGTGACACCAAACCTTGGCACCATCAACGCCTCATCCACATAGAAGATGGCCAATGTCATCCCTCTACACAGACATGAATGAAGAGTAGATTATAAAATTAACTAGGCCTCATTGGGGGGAATATGACACATCAGGACCAACAGTGCAATGCAAGCAGATAAAGTGCTGATAGATTACAGGGGTATGGTGTGGTTGTGAGTGGTGGCTACTGGTATTTAATGTAGCTGTGCAGGTTATGTACATACTGTTAAAACAACAGGAACCAAAAACTTGTAAACACCAAAAAATGGCAATACTGGTAAAATCCACACTAGTTTATTGTTGGTTAGCTCTTTCGTACAGGCAAATTCATGTACTTCATCAGACATCTTTCTCCCAGAATGCATTCATTTTAAAAGCATATTAAATAAGTTAAATCAATTAATGAAATTAATCAAGTTAATTGATGCTTAAAGAAATATACCAAAGTAAATTACTATAAGAACTTATTAAATAAAAAAAATATATAATATATATATATAATATTAGATACTCAATATCCATTATATAAATATAAATAATTAATAATACAATATATAAACTATAAAGACCAAGTCTATATAATAATAAAAAGTGCATATATATACACACACACACACACACACACACACACACACACACACACACACACACACACACACACACACACACATATATATATATATATATATATATATATATATATATATATATATATATATATATATGGGTCTACTTCACATGGTCGACTGGCCATATGGTCGACACTCATTTGGTCGACAGTTCATTTGGTCGACAAGCATTGTATGTGGGGGGCGACCCCCGCAATGTGGGGGGCTGTGCCCCCCACACCCCCCCCTAACTATATATTTCAACTCCAGGGTCGCACAACATTGGGGTGGGGGGCAAATTTGCTTGTCGACCAAATGAACTGTCGACCAAATGAGTGTGGATCATATGGCCTGTCGACCATCTCAGGTAGACCCATATATATATATATATATATATATATATATATATATATATATATATAGATATATATATATATATATATATATATATATATATATATATACATATATACACATATATATGCACATTACAAAAATCATCTTTCTAAAGCTTTTAGTTTTAGAAGGCATTTAATGCAACACATTTCATTGAGGCCACCATAAATATGGACATTAGTCCGGAGTTGCCATATTAATTCACGTTCTTCTAATTTCAACTCCCAAAGCACACCTCTAAAATTTTTCTTAAACTATATATTTCAACTCCAGGGTCGCACAACATTGGGGTGGGGGGCAAATCTGCTTGTCGACCAAATGAACTGTCGACCAAATGAGTGTGGATCATATGGCCTGTCGACCATCTCAGGTAGACCCATATATATATATATATATATATATATATAGATATATATATATATATATATATATATATATATATATATATATATATATATATATATATATACATATATACACATATATATGCACATTACAAAAATCATCTTTCTAAAGCTTTTAGTTTTAGAAGGCATTTAATGCAACACATTTCATTGAGGCCACCATAAATATGGACATTAGTCCGGAGTTGCCATATTAATTCACGTTCTTCTAATTTCAACTCCCAAAGCACACCTCTAAAATTTTTCTTAACTTGCTCAACAACTGCAAATGAAAAACTATGTGAATGAAACTCAGCCACATGTCTAGCTAAGGCGTTGATACCAATATTCTTATTAATGCTATACAAATGTTCATATATTCACTGTTTAAAGGGGCATTCAGTCTTACCTAAATAAAAAGCCAAGCATTGTCGGCATGAAGCAAGATATACTATACCTTGGCTATCACAATTAAATTTTCCTTTAATTATATACCTGTTCTCATGTATAAAAACTTGTCGCCCTGTCTGAATATGGCGGCAATAATGACAACGCCCACATTTAAACATACCGCAAGATTGACTATGTGTCATACTAGGAGCCTCTAATAATGTTTTCAGATTAGGTCCTCTTTTGAAAGTTGCCAAAGATCTAGTAACTAAAAGGTTTGACATCGTATAGTCTTCCAAAATAAAATTCCAGTTGTTAATTAGGATGTTTCTAAGACCTACTGCATCTCTAGTAAATTGTGTCAAAAAACTGATAGAGGAATTATTCTCTGAATCAGCATTTGGAGATTCGTTATTAATTAGAGGTTGTTGTAGACATCCTATTTGCAAATCTTGGGAAAACCCTCTTGACAATATGGGTTTAAAATGACCTGATTCCCTCTTCCTGCTAACTTCTACTGTGAGTTGTTCAATAAGAGCATATGGGCATGCTCATTTCAAGAACATGTTTTTAAGAATCTTACATTCTTCATAGAATTCACTATCTAAAGATATCATTTTAGAAGCTCTTATGAGATGCCCTTTGATTACTGCTCTTTTTTGATGGTAAAGATGATTACTGTGAAAATACAGGAAAGAATTGGAATATGTGAGTTTCCTGTATATTTTGGTAGAATATCTATTATTAGTTAAATCTTTATAAAGCCAAATATCAAGGAAGTTGATGGTTTGAATACCAAATTGAAAGGTAAAGTCCAAAAAGCTAGTGAACCCTGTCATTTTTTCAACCAACTGGGCTGCCTCATTATAATCTCCTTTCAAAATAAAAAACATATCATCTTGGTACTGAGTGTACCAAGCTACCTTTTCCTTGAAAAATTGGCTTTGAAAGAGGTATGTCTGCTCCCAATATGCCATAATGGCATTAGCAAAGCTACCACCACATGGAGAGCCCATGGCAACAATTGTTTTTGAAGGAAATATTCCCCATTGAGCATAAAAAATTATTATTTAAGACTATTTCCAATAATACAATAATTAGGTTAATATTGTGGCCTTCCACCTCTTTGATCAACAAAAAATCCCGTACCCATTCAAGACCTAGGTCTTCGGATATAACTGTATACAGATCTTTGATGTCAACAGTTAAGAAATTATAGGTTTGATCAAATGGTAGATTATTCAGGCCTTCCAGAAAAGACCAAGAATCTTGACAAATTTGAGACTCTGACTTTAAAATCACCTTAAGCCTAGAATCAATCCACTTGGCACAAGCATAAGTAATGGATTTGTGTCCATCTATAATTGGATGGAAAGGTGGATCTATAAGGTTTTTATGAATTTTAGGTGTGCCAAAGATGACTGGAATTAGTGGGGCTGGCATAGTTAAATAATGGTATGTATCTATTGTAATACTGGCGTCAATGAATAGGTCATTCAAAGATGGCCTGACCCACTGGTATGCCTGGTTAAGTTCATTAACCGAAACCATAATTGGTACTTGTTAATCTAGATTCCATTCTTTTAACGTACTCCGCTTCATCCATAAAAATAACCCCTCCACCTTTATCAGGTTGCATGATAAGGATTTTTTGCATTTTCAAAAAAGAAATTAACTCTTTTTCTGCTTTTGTTATATTATACCCTTCAACAGAAGCATTGATTGGATTATTTAACAGAGCTCTAAAATGTACTTCACATACTTTTTCAAAAAAAGCTAGCATTCCCTGTAGGGGAGGGTTAAACACACTAGAAACCCTTTCACTAGCCAACATACAGGTGTTATTCCCAAACATCATAGTTAAATTAGGTTTCTGTACAAACAATTTCAGGTCACAGATGATTTTAGCAGTATTTGCTTTAAAACTAGGTACAGAATTTAAGCCCTTGGTTAAAAAAAATTACCATTTCCTGTGAAATAGGTGTAGAACTAAAGTTATAGACTTTAAAGTCACCTTGTTTGCTTGTATATATAGTTAGGATATCCCTATTAACATCCCGAGCTATCTTCTGCGACGATTGTTCTTCTTCCTCTGTTGCCTGGTGTTGTTGGCTGAGCATGTTTGAAAAGACTAAATCTTGCTGCCATTGTGAAAATCCTGGTAATTTCCACTATTGTTATGTATGTCCAACCTATTAGCAACCCCAATGGTCTCATATTGCTGATTTCCCCTGATTCTCTCACTCCGTCTAACAGCTGGATAAGCGTGATCGTTCTCATCTAGTTCATTGATTGTGATGTCATCCAGGTGGGCAGGTGTTTGATTTAATATCTCCATAGGAACAGAAAGACTATTTTAAGATTTATTTATAACATCCGGTCGATCTGGATAGCCTGTTTTATGCTCATAGTCTAGCCTATCTCTTTTTAGTTTCCGTGTTTTTGTTTCCATTATTTTAATAATTAATGAGTCAATGCTTAAGAAGATCCTTCGGAAATCATATTTGTATCTTACGAATTCAGGATCTATTTTAATGTCATTTTCAAGGGTCTCGAGTTGGACTTTAAGTTCATTCATTTGATGATCATAATTAATAATTAATAACTCTAAAAATTCGAGACCTTGTCTATTAAACATGTCAAGCAATTACAGATGGAAAGCTGAATTTTTAATTAAGCTTGTAGGTTATCTCCATTGTCTCAACCCCTTCGGTACCAACTTTAATTTAATGCATTCTCTAAAATAAATAATTTCAGTTTGTAGCTTCTTATATTTGAGTAACTTACTATCAAAGTCTTTTAATACTGTTGCCAAATGTAAGAGGTCCTGTGATGTGTTTCCCTTTTTATGTCTTCCAGGTGCAATGTCACATTAGCAAACATCAACTTTCTCAGCGGCTGAGACAAATATAATTATAGAAGCCATACTACAGAACCATGCCATAATGTTTGGCCAGAGCCAGCAACATCTGTGGGAGAGGACTAGCTTGTGGAACAACCTTGTCCACAGGGTAAATAATTTTGGCCAGCACGCACATACATACGAGCAGGATTGGCATCATGCAAATGACCTCATACACCATGCCCGGTCAGGGACTGCAGAGTCTCAGGTGGGGGCCCCAGCCATGCAGCCCCCACTGAACCCCAGTGAGGAGCTCCTCAGCAACCTTGGAGCACCCATACCAGTACAACATCAGGGTCCAGACCCCCCACATGCTGGAGGCGGGCGGCATCCAGACAATGGACGAGGAGTATGCAGGTAAGGCCACAGTGGATATTACTAGACTAGTGTAGCAGACATACTTGTATTTGTAACGTATATACATGCATGTGTCAGGTCAGATTGCAGTTGTGGATGGGGTTTTCTAATGCACAAAAGTGCACATCTATGGTGAAAGACAGCAAATTGTGTAGTATTGGGGGTTGGACTGTAAATGTGCAGACATGCTGCATCCATCCTGTACCAATGCCACATGTGATTCTGCTGACAATACTGCTCTCAACAACTACCTAGTTCCCTCCAGTCTGCATGTGGGAAGGCAGTCTAAAGCTGTTGAGTATGGAATTGCTCTGTTGTGGTTTGCCAATACCCAAGGCATGTGAAGACCATGCAATCTACCATGCACACAACTGTTACTCATAGCTATAGTGCTTTATGTATATGTTCACTAGTGGTGGGGTTAACTGCATTGTATCACAGTGGTTACCACAGGGGCCTTTCTGAAGAAAATGTAATATCCCTGCAGCATACCTCACAACCTGTCAGTGCAAGACTTCTGGACAGAGACCAACAAAATGGGGGGACAAACGGCCTAAGGTAGGGACATGTGTGAAGCATTACTCTCATACAGTGGATATAAACAGTGTACACACCCCTGTTAAGATGCCAGGTGTTTGTGATATATATACAGATTGAGACCACAATATGTCAGTCCACACCTATTCCAACCTGTAATGTGACCTGTGACATGAGTGATTCACTTGTAAAACCAATCAATCTGTTGGGCACCAAATATGGAGTATACAAACCTTACAATAAGCTGGATGCATATGTGTGCACATCCTTCAAATAATGTTTTATTGCAGCAGCTCGTGATTTACTGACAGCATTCAGTCTACTTGGGTACACACCTGCCACCTAGAAAAGGCACTCTGAGTAACACCAAATAACAGTCTGCTGTCCAAGTAGGATATTCATGACATTTTCTCAGTTGCCTGCAACAGCAACAGCCATGGCTTGCAGACAGCTTACAAAGCAGCAAAGAGATCTCATATTTGAAAGGTATAAGTCAAGAATAGGGTACTACAACATTACCACAGCATTGCATACACCATGGAACACAGTGGAGACAGTTGTCAAAAGGTGGATTGAATATGATACAACAGTGCTGTTGAACAGAACCTGACATCCCTCCAAAAAATGATGACAAGACATGTCAAAACCTGGTCATGGAGGCTGCCAGGAGACATACAGCAACACTGAGGGAGTTTCAGGAATCTCTTGCAAGTACTGGTGTTGTGTACTACATGTGAGAACACTCTCCCGTATTCTGCATACGTCTGGCCTATGGGGTAGGGTCAGAAGATGGAAACATTTCCCCACATGAGAAAACATCCAGGAGTGGATACAATTTGCAATACAGCACATCAAGTCTCCCAAAGGCATGTGTGAAAATGTATTATGATGTAGTGAGACTATGGATCGACCTCACAACCACAATACCCAAAGTTATGTGTGGTGCACAAGCAACACCTCTTAACCTGAAGCCCAGCATTCCCATGGTGAATCACACTTTTGGCAGTGGCCTGCTGTGAGGATGCTGTTCCAATGCCAGAACTAGGCCTGTAGTCATGGTGGTGGGAATTCTGAACAGTTCCAAATAACACCCACGTCTGGCCCAAATCCTTCAGGTGTCTGCAAGAATGCTGAGGATGGGGAGGTGTGTCAGCCTTCAACATGACAAAGATCCAAAGCATAGATCCAAAGCTACCTAAGAAAGGCTCCACCTGAACACACTCATGGTTATGGATTGGTCCAGCCAGAGCCTAGACCTACATCAGATAGAAAAACTTCAGTGTGACCTGACAAAGGCTGTGCACATGAGCTGCCCTTGCAATCTGACAGAGTTGGGTAACTTTTGCATGAAAAAGTGGCCAAATAATGCCAAGTCAAGATGTGCCATGCTGATAGACACCTTCACAAGAAGAGTGAATGCTGTTAAGTCACTTACAAGGTGCTTCAACAAAGTATCATTTTAAGGGTGTGCACACTTATACAACCACCATGTTGTACATATTGTAGTCATTATATTTTACACATAACATATTTGTTTGTTTATCAATTGGATTGCACAAGTCATATGTCACATGAAAGGTGGGTAACATATTTGAATGCATTATTGCGGTCTCATCCTATATATTACAGTAACATGGCATGTTAACAGGGTTGTGTACACTTATCATATCCACTGTAAGCTTAGAAGGTTGGTGGTGTAACAGGAATTGTGTGACCATACATTTACTGCTGGTTTGGAGGTATGAAACTCAAATGTGTGTCATTAATCATGATGTCACTCCTCAGATCATCCCAATTATGTGTCATAGAAACAAAGGGGTTATGAGAAACAGAGCAAACATATGAGCCAGACATCTACACATCCTGTGAGGATATGTACAGTTGTGAGGTATGTTCTGTAGTACTTGCCACTGTGCTATACAGATGAACAGCAATGATGTGTACATGGGTGCAATCTGTGCTGGAGAAGGGCCATCACGTACTAACACTAATCACATATCCCAGAGCTCTATATTGTTAGTTACATGTAGTAAAACTGGGTGCAATGCATGATTTTGAGGGACATATGTCATGCATGTCACCATTTGGGTAATCTGTGGTCTGTGTAACAGATTTGTGCCACCTCATCTGTAAGTGTGTGTGTGTGTGTGTGTGTGTGTGTGTGTGTGTGTGTGTGTGTGTGTGTGTGTGTGTATATGTTTGTGGTGTGTGTGTGTGTGTGTGTGTGTGTGTGTGTGTGTGTGTGTGTGTGTGGGTGTGCATGTGTGTACCAACCAACCTCAAAGTGCAGGTATTAATGTACATATGTTGTCTTCCCCTCACAGGTGGTGATGGGGTTCGGGTCCCTCCCACTTGGAAACTGATGTCATTATCTCTGCAGACTCTGACAATGATAATAGGAATAGTGAGGTACAGGTGGGGTTGTCAGGGGCTGTATCTGTGCCATTGGTTGGCATCCCACATTTGTCCACACCATCCCCGCACACAGTGACAATGCCCACACATACCCATCACCAGTAGCCACAGATGATGGACAGTTGTCAGGTGGTGGCATTGAACAGGCTAGTCTGGTGACTATGGCAGGTGTGAGTGTAGACACTGCCCATAGGCAGAGTGCATGAGGTCTCACACAGGCAGATGGACAGGGGTGCTCATAGGAGGACTGCTGCTTGTCAAGCCACTGTTGCAATTGCCACAGCAGGAGTCACCAGATGCATGTTTTGGGCTGTCATGGATGTACAGGCACGTAGTGAACACCACAGCAGACAAATACTCAGGGTGGTGGAAGTAACTCTTCCTGATTTATGTGGTGACATACATGACCTTGTTGAGGCCACAGGTCAAAATACTGAAGACATGAATAAATGGTGGGGTGAGACCTTGGCAATCCTTGACCATGGCATGCCTGTGCTAGAGTGTGTGGTGGGAGATGGGCATCGGCCACATGGACATAGGTCAGCAACAACAACGGCTGAGAGTTTATGGAGCCACGCACCTTCACAATCCCATAGTGGCAATGACACCAGCACTACTGAAGGGGGTTACTGTCCACATCACACCGGAGCAGGCCGTGGACACGTGATCCTGTTCAGTCCCATCAGGGGCACAGATCCAGCAGACAAAAGTCACCATCAGGAAGCAGTACTGCATCTGGCCTTGTGCCTGGTGGTGCCAGTGATACCCCTGGCAGGATCAGTTCCAATGTCCATGGCCAGAGATGGTGAACTGGACACCCTGCCATGTACAGTCCACAGCTGTCCAATGTATCCCTGTGTAGGGCAGCCATATGGCGTGACTGTGTGCATACATACAGACTTCTGTATCACAGGCAGGTCACCTCCAGACACACACAGCACCTCTGTACAGCCCATCTATTGGATACCCCTCCAAACACACACACATGATGTCAACCATATGGCCCAGCCTAGGCCTCTGGCAAACCCACACCACACACTGTGCATATGATGATACCTGTGCCACATCCCTGTCATCTATACCATTGATGCAGGGACATGGTAATATGGGTCTGATGAACAGGGTGAATATAGTACAGTGTAGCTATGTGTGCTCAACATTTTCTGGAATTCATAAATTCCAATGCCTTAGATCAACTTATCCACATCCCAACCAAGGGCACCAATACCCTAGACTTGGTCATTGCCAACATGGGCAACTGGTGTTCCACACTAGAGGTCAATTCCTAGTTGGTCAGATCCGACCACAAGCAAATCACCCTAGACATCCACATCCCACCCCCACCCCCCCCCCATTAGGGAAACCACCATAAAAAAATTCTCCAAAGCCAACTTCACGCTTTTAAAGACAGAAGTGGCAAACTTCACGACACCCATGCTGACGGACAATAAAGGTACAAATGCTGAATCCTATACAATTGCACTTTATAAGCACTTACATGAGTGCATGGATCATACAATCCCTAACAGAACCAAGATGCTATCCTCCAAAAAAGGGAAGCCAATCTGGTGGTCCCCTGCTATAAACAAACTCTAGAACAAAAGAAAGAAACTATTGCAAAAAAGAGTAAAATGCCATGATTGGAGGAACTCTGTGGTCAGCCTCAGTAAGAAGCTGAAATCCCTCATAAAATCCTCCAAAGCTAGTTTTGAAAACAAAATCGCCACTGATTCTAAAGACAACCACAAAGCATTCTATAGCTATGTCAAGAATCTCAATGGCAACACTCAGATCTGCTCTGAGTTACAGCACAATGGCACTAAATATACAGAACCAACTGATATTTCCAACATCCTGGCAGATAGATTCAGTGTTAACTTTACCCCTCTCTCATCCCCTAAAGGGCCCATCTCTATACTGGAAGAATGCAAAGTTCCTGTAATCATGGCTGCATAGGTAAAAAACGCACTCTCCAAAGCCAACAACACAGCATCCATGGGACCTGACAACATCCCAGGCTGTGTTCTACATGAACTACAGAATGAACTGGCACCCCATCTAAATACCATGTTCAATCATAGCCTCACCTCAAGCTTTGTGCCTAAAGAATGGCGCACAGCAGCGGTTATCCCAATCCACAAAGGGGGAGCCACCACGGACCCCGGGAACTACTGCCCCATTAGTCTGACGAGCCTGGTCTGCAAGGCTATGGAACGTATCATCATGGAACTTATAAACAATGACATTGGTAATCCCTAAACTCTGGACCCTACCCAGTTTAGGTTTGTAAAAGGTAGATCATGTCTCCTAAACCTGATAGACTTCTTTGAAGTGGTCTCCAAAGCTGTAGATGAAGGTAAGGTGGTTCACACAGCCTATCTAGATCTCGCCAAGGCTTTCAACACCATCCCCCACTCTGGAATTATAGATAAATGCACTAAACTAGGCATAAATCCCTATGTCACAAGATGGGTTGCCAACTGGCTCACTGACAGAACCCACACTGTGAAAGTAGCAGACTCTAAATCCAACTTCAGACCAGTGACAAGTGGAGTAGCACAGGGTTCGGTTCTGGGTCCTCTCCTGTTTGGTATCTACTTCTCTGAAGTACAGGTTAACACAGAAGGTCTTTGGCTAACAAAGTTCGCAGATGACTGCAAACTAGGAGCCATAATCAAAACTCCTAATGATGTGGGCATCCTACAAAAGGGCCTCACTGAGACAGATGCCTGGTGTCAAAGCCATGGCCTCAAGCTTAATGCCAAAAAGTGCATTCTCATCCCTTTTGGTAAAAACTCTGTACCCATGAACTACCACATAGGTGGTAGTCCACTTAACCCCAAAAGTGTGGTAAGAGACCTTGGAACACAGGTGGACAGTAGTCTCACCTTTGATAATCACATCGCCACAGTAGTCAGGAAATACTTCTACGTGGCACACCTCATCACAAAAGGTTTCTCATCCAGGAAAAAAGAGGTCATTGTTCCCCTCTACTCAGCACTCATTAGACCCATTATAGAGTACAATGCCCCTTTTGGTATGTACCTCACAAGACATCTACAACAACTGGAAAGGCCACAGAAATACCTCGCAAAGAGGATTATCAGCCTCAAACAGATGCCCTACGCAGACCATCACAAAAAACTCCAGCTTTACTCTGTCACATATCGCCTACTCAGAGGTGGTCTCTGCCTAACAATCAAAGCTATGTCAAACCCAGAGCTGTTGGACATGCTCCACGTAAAGAAAGCCCAATCCCTCCGAGCTACATGCTCTAGGGACCTAAACCTTGTCACCACAATAAACAGAACATGCTGGAGGGATAGATTCCTGTCCCAGAGACTTCCCATACTCTGGAACAAACTACCTATCTATATCAAACAAAACTCCTAATTACAACTCTTCAAGAAAAATCTTTATGATTGGATGGGAGATAGGAAATTCACCCTGGGGATCACTTCTGTGGCTCTGCTTGACAGGGGTACAGGAAAATTATTTTCTTGGGTGGAAAAAAACAGAGTACTGTTTGGCTAGGCTTATATAGGCCCTAGGGCCAATAGCCTAGTACCTACCTATGAACCTATGAATACTATGTAAGGTGCTGTCTGCTTGCATTTGTTATGGGTATACATACAGGTGTATGTACTTTATAAGCCAGGATGCATTATTGCTGTTTGTACCACTGACTGAATGTAGTCTGACATAGTGTATTCTGTTTGTGTTCCAGGTGTCTGTGTGTCTGCAGGCTGTGGCCTTGCAGACATTCCCAAGAGGGAGTATCGCAGAGTGGGAATACACCAACCATGTCATAGGCAAGGTACAGCTTTATATGTACATGTACCAGGTGTGTATGCATGCAACAGTGTGTGAGGGACACTGTTGTCAGACAGTGTGATCCTGCATACATACCTCTTGTCACAGACAGGTAGCCTTCAGACATGACAGCTCAGTGTTGTGTAGTACCACAGGCTCATACATACAGAACAGGTTACTGCAGTACTGTCAGCAGGTCCCTCACAAGCGTAGCCATTACATTAACTGCAACAGATTCACCTGCCAACACCTGTTGGCCCTGCCATTTCTTTCCATACTCTCAACCCTGATGCAGTTGATGAGGGCATGCATGACACTGTATATAACAGATTTGTGGTATGTATTCCTGAGTTCACCAGGTGGAACAGGGAGACAAAATGGTATATCCTTTGCATATACACAGTAAGGACTGACACAGGGGATGTGCACACAGTAGCATTAACACAGTTGGCAATAGACAGATTAGTAAACCTACATTTCCACCTTGATGTACTGTACTACTACATACACATGACATGTCCACATAGATTATATGCATGAGACATAACACACTACCTCTTACAACACATAATGTTCTGAATGCCTTCATGGATGGTGAGGTAATCCACCAGGACTAGGATGTGGAGTCATGTATTGCTCCTACAAGCCTGGACAAGTGATATTGTAGCAGACGTTATATCAGCATGATGTTTCAGTCAGGTATGATGCCTGATGCTGGCATATGTGTCACTACACTCACTGTGGCTGATTTGGCAAGAATATCACATACATGGGCATTGTTAAGGGACACAGACCACATATAGGTTGCAAACATCTGGATATTTCATAAACATCTATACAGTGGACTGGTATGGCCTGCACAATGGTTTAACATGCTGCATTTGAGGCAGATGCCATTACCATGTTATATAAAGTAATGCCATCGGGAGGTGGTAAACAGGCATATATGGTACACAAATCAAAATGGTATCAGCCAAACAGGATATGATCTTCACCCCAAGACACACACTTACCAGTATTGAGATTAAAACTCTTACCTATCTAGTCATTACTACTATAGTGTTATGCAGTTATTAGACATGCCACTGAGCTTACATGATTTCATCTACTCCCAAGGTACTTCTAAGGTGAATGACATCAGCAGGCCTAGTAAAGTAGGGTGATGGGAAGTTTACAGGGTGGTACACAACTCAAAATAGTATAACCTCACACAGTATGTGATTCTCACACACACACATGCACACACACACACACACACACACACACACACACACACACACACACACACACACACACACACACACACACACACACACACACACACACACACACACACACACACACACACACTTGCCAGTATTGTGATTAGATCCTCTGCCTATCTAGTTATTTGTACTATATTGTTACGCAGTTATCGCTTGTGCTACAGAGCTTACTGGGTTGACAACTAGCCAAAGGTGCTGAGAACTGCAGAGCTGAGTTAAACTGTTACAGGTGCCAGAAAGTCTGCCTTCAGTTTTTCCCTTAGATCTTGCTAGTTCTTTCTCTTCTACACTTCAAATAGCCTAATAGCTTTGCACTTCAACAAGTTTTTTTATCAATTATTCAAGCACACCTGAGAGCCATCAGTAGTAGTCGTTCCTCATGGAATTAGCTCCAGTACTTAGTAGTTATGATCACCCTTCCTGGCATTATTAAAGTGCAGTTATCTGTGATTTTGTCTATTAACCTGGTGCACGTGGGCATCCTGAGGCACTGTTGCAACTGCCTCATGTACATAGACAACCCTCTCCTCTAAACTCCCAACACTAAGACCTGTGAGAGATACCCCTATCTCACGGAAATGGATGATATGCACTCTCCAGTGAAGACTGGACTAGCTGTCAATAGGAGAAGGGTCAATACCTGCAACACACCACATGGACCACATACCCCTCCAGAACACCCACTATCACAGCTCTGACATACAAACGATAACCACACTGCATACAGCCTATATCAATCTGGCCAAGGCTCTTGATACCATTCTTCAGTCAGGAATTATGGATGAACCCACCAAACTAGGCAACCCCTATATCACTAGAGGGGTTGCAAATTGGCTCACAGATAGAACATACAGTGTGAAAGTAGCAAGCTCCAAGTCAGACATGCAGCCAGGCACAAGTGGAGTCCCACAGGCATCAGTCCTGGGTACTCTCCTGTTCAGCATCTATTTCTCAGGAGTCCAGGCCAACACAAAGGAACTCTGGCTGACCAAGTTCACAGACAACTGCAAGCTGGGAGCCATCATTAACTCCACAAGTGATGCAGACATCTTACAGAAAGGCCTCACTGAGACCACTGACTGGTGTGGAAACCATGGCCTGAAGCTCAACACCACAAAATGCATCATCAGCCCCTTGTGTAAAATCTCAGTTCCCACTAAGTACCACATCAATGGTAGCCCGCTGAACACTGTAGGCATAATTAGAGATCTGGGGACACAGGTTGACAGCAACCTCTCCTTTTACCACCACATTGCCACTGTGGTCAGGAAATCCTTCTATGTGGCACATCTCATTACCAAGGGTTTTGCATCCAGAAAGAAAGAGGTCATCATCTCTGTGTACTCTTCCCTCATTAGACTAATCATGAAGTATAATGGCCTATTTGGCATGTACCTCACTAGACACCTGCAACAGTTGGAGAGGCCACAGAAGTACCTCACAATAAGGATCCTAGGCATTAAACACATGTCCTAAACAGACAGACTCAAAAGACTCCAGCTATTCTCTGTGTCATATCACCTACTTAGAGTCAATCTCTGCTTGACTTGCAAAACCATGTCTGACCCAGCTCTTTCACAAATGCTACATCTAAAGACATCCCAATCTCTCTGCAACACACATTGCAGGGACATCAACCTCATTGCCACAATCAACATAACATACTGGAGGGACAGGTTTCTTACCCAGGGACTGCACATGCCCTGGAATAGACTTCCCATACATGTCAAGCAAAGCACATAGATGACCCTGTTGCAGAGAGATCTTGATGAGTTGATGGATAATAGAAAGTTCACCCCAGGGATCACTCCAGTGGCTTTACATGATGGGGGTACTGGGAACTAACGTTGGGTGGCACAATAGCAGGGCACTTCTATGGGCTAGACTTGTAACGGCTCCAGGGTCATTAGCCTAATACACACCTATGAACCTATAAGGGGAGTGACATCGGCATGACTGATAAAGTAGACCAGTGGGTGGGTAACTTATCAAAATACTTCTTCCTGTAAAAATACGCACTTATAAACCCACATTTGCTAGATCTGAGAGTAGAACCCCTGTCTATGTAGTTATTTATACTATAGTGTTATACAGTTCACACTTATACACCCACATACACATTTGCCAGATCTGAGAGTAGAACCTCTGCCTATGTAGTTATTTGTACTATAGTGTTATACAATTATTGTATGCACTACAGAGCTTACTGGGCTGAAAACTGGCCAAAGGTTCTAATAAGGAGAATGAGATCAGCAAGTGTGATAAAGTAGGGAAATGTGTGGGAGACTTATAAAATACTTCTTCTTACAAATACAAAGACTCATTTGCCAGATCTGAGATTAGAACCCCTATCTAGCTAGTGATTTCTACTATAGTGTTACACAGTTATTACACATGCTACAGAGCTTACTGGGCTGACAACTGGCCAAGGGTGCTGATAAGGGGAATAATATCATCAGGAGTGATAAAGTAAGGCAGCGGGTGGGAGACTTATCAACATACTTCTTCTTACAAACATACACACACACACACACATACACACACACACTCATTTGCCAGATGTGAGATTAGAGCCCTTGTCTATCTAGTGATTTGTACTATAATGTTAGACAGTTATCACACACACTATGGAGCTTATTGGACTGACATCTGGCTAAATGTGCCAATAAGGGGAATGACATCAGCAGGACTGATAAAGTGGGGCACTGGGAAGTGTTGTGGGTGGGAATGGCCTAAAACTGTTTCACCTACAAACAAACACACACACCTTCACTCTCATATACACAACTGCCACACACACACATACACACAAAGTTGCCAGTATTGAGATTAGAACTCCTACCTATCGAGTTATTTGTACTATAGTGTTCCACAGTTATTGCATGTGGTACAGAGCTTAATGGAGTGATTGATGTCCAATGCTACTTCTAAGGTAAATGAAAGCAGCAGATCATGTGAAGTAGGGCAATGTGAAGTGTACTGAGTGGGAAGAGTCTCCTAATACTTGGACCTAAGGAGAGAAAAACACACACACACACACACACACACACACACGCACACACACACATACACACCCACACACCCACACACACACACACACACACACACACACACACACACACACACACAGGCAGGTGATGTGATATTATAAACTCAACCTCAGTACTGTTACACAATGGGGCTCACCTTTTATGCTAGCATGTGTAACTGTTTACATCTGGTATGCCACTGTCACAGCAGGGCATCACTCTATGCCATTCAGGGTATCTGTGTGTGTGACTCACTCTGTGTCCCCCTGTGTCTCATTCTCTGTATTACTGTTTGTCTCTCAGTTCCCCACATCTATGTGTGTGTATGCTTGACATATGTTGTTATTTATTGCCCATATATATATATATATATATATATATATATATATATATGTGTGTGTGTGTGTGTGTGTGTGTGTGTGCATCTCACGCAACAGATGCAGCTATAACACATGTGGGCCACCTACAGCTAATTGAGGGTAATCATGTCTGATGTGTGTGCGTGTGTGGGGACAGTTGAGGTGTACATAGCTGTCTGTATGCATAGACATATATAGTTTCATAGTTTCATAGTATAGTACTAGGCTATCTGCCCTGGGGCATTTGTAAGCCTAGCCATAGTGATGTGGCTTTTGCTACCCTATGAAATGGTACAAAAAATGTACAGAATAAATTTAGAATACTGTGCCTCTGTCTAGTAGTGACACAATGAAGGTCCCCTTATATAATAGAATTAGTTTACTGTGCCCCTGTCTAGCAGTGACACTGATGTGACCCCTGGGGTAAACTTACGATCTCCCATCCACTCATCAAGATTTCTCTTGAAGAGAGTCAGTGAGAGGCTCTGCCTAATATGAACTGGGATCTTGTTCCAAAGCATGGGAAGCCTCTGGGTTATGAATCTATCCCTCCAGCATGTCCTATTCATACTTGTGCCGAGGTTTAAGTCTTTAGCTCTCATGGTCCTGATGGATTTGGATTTTTTGAGGTGGAGCATGTCCATCAGATCCTGATTGGACATGGCCTTGTACGTCAGGCAGAGATCACCTCTGAGCAGGCGGTATGCTACTGAATAGAGCTGAAGTTTCTTTAGTCTGGCAGAATAAGACATATGTTGGAGACCCTTGATCCTCTTGGTGAGGTACTTTTGTGGTCTCTCCAGCTGTTGCAAATGCCAGGTGAGATACATACCAAATGGGGCATTGCACTTAATCATGGGTCTGATGAGGGAGGATTATTGGGGTACAATGACATCCTTGGATCTGGATGTGAATCCCTTCATGATGAGGTGTGCAAGGTAGAATGTTTTTCTAACCACTTTGGCAACGTGGGTGTCAAATGAGAGGTCGCTGTTGACTTGGGTCCCTAGGTCTCTGATTACTTTTTCTGTACTCAGTGGGTTGCTGTCTATGTGATAATTTGTGGGTACTTTGTTTTTCCCAAAGGGGATGACTATACATTTTTTGGCATTTAGTTTAAGGCTGTGACTCCGGCACCAGTTGTCCGTTCTGTGAGGCCTTTTGTAGGATGTATGTGTCTGCTGGTGTATCGACTATGGCCTAGTTTGCAGTCATCTGCAAACTTTGTCAGCCACAACCCTCCCATGTTTGCTTTAACATCTGAGAAATAAATGCCGAACAAGAGGAGTCCCAGGACAGATCCCTGTGGGACACCACTTGTGACTGGCTTTGAGTCTGACATTGCTCCAGCGATTTTAACTTTATGGGTTCTGTCCTTTAGCCAGTTTGCAACCCATCTAGTGACATAAGGGTTTACGTTTAAGCTGTTGAGCTTATCTATGATGCCTGAGTGGGGTATTGTGTCGAAGGCCTTAGCCAAGTCCAGGTAGGCTGTATGGACTGCTTTTACCTCATCAATGGCTCTAGTGACTGTTTCGAAAAAGTCAACCAGGTTCAAAAGGCAGGATCTGCCCTTTACAAAGCCGAACTGGGTGGGGTCAAGTGTCTGTAGGTCTTGTATGTCTCTGTTTATGAGTTCCATAATGATTCTTTCCATAGCTTTGCAGACCAGGCTGGTTAAGCTTATGGGGCGGTAGTTCCCAGGGTCTGTAGAGGTACCCCCTTTGTGGAGTGGGACCACTGTTGCTGTACGCCAGTGTTCAGGTACATATCCTGAAGTAAGGCTAAGGTTAAATAGCATTTTTATGTGTGGGTTTAGCTCCTCTTGGAGTTCACGTAACACGCAACCCGGGATACCGTCAGGTCCCATTGATGCTGTGTTTTTAGCTTTGTTTAGGGCAGTTCTCACTTGGACATCTGAGATGACAGGGAGATTACATTCAGCTGGGATAAGTATTTCTTCTTTTGGGGTGAGGGAGGGGAGAAATTTGCACTGAACCTGTCAGCCAGAATGTTGGCAATATCTGTGGGTTCAATGTATTTTTTGTTGTTGTGAACTAACTCTGAGCATATCTGAGGGTTTCCGCCCAGGTTTCTAACATAGCTGAAGAAGGCTTTGTGGTTATCTTTAGTGTCCTTAGCGATTTTTCTCTCAAAGTTGGCCTTGGATGTTTTTATGAGAGAATGTAGTTTTCTGCTAATGTTGATCAGAGATGTCTTCCCCTCATGGGATTTTGCTCTGACATGCAGTAGCTTCCTTCTTTTGTTATACAATTTGTTAATGGCTGAGGTCCACCAGACAGGACGCTTGCCTTTGGTGGAGAGGGACTTGGAATTATTTGGGATTGCATGATCCATGCATTCTTGGAGATGTCCATAGAAAGCATTTGTGAAGGATTCGGCATTGTGGGATGTGGTATCCACTGGCACAGTGGGCTTAAAGGATACCATCTCAGTCTTAAGAAGAGTGAAGTCTGCTTTTGAGAAGTTTTTCACTGTCGTCTTTTGTGCTGGGGGTGGAGGTGGGATATGTATATCCAGGGTGATTAGTTTGTGGTCAGATCTCACTAGTGAGGGGTATACTTCCAGTGTGGAGCATTTTGTCCCCATGTTTGTGATGATCAGGTCTAGTATATTATCTCCCCTAGTGGGAGAGGTGACTAGTTGTTCCAGTGCATTTGAATTTATGAATTCCAGGAACCTTTGGGCTAGGGTATTAGGGCTAGAATAATGTACCCAATCTATGTTTGGGTAGTTCACGTTGAAGTCTCCCAGTATGATGGTATTTTGTGATACATTCATATCCTCCAGTGTCTTCAGGAAGGCTGAGTGGGGTTCCTGAGATTGGGAGGGTGGTCTGTAACATGCTATCAGTTGTATAGCAGTTTTGCCTATGGTTAGTTGCACCTGTATGGTCTCTGATGCTTCATGTGTTGCTACTAACCTGGAGGTGTGGGTGTCCTTGATGAATATAACAATACAGTCATATATTCTGATGTGGGTTCCAATGTGTCCTGTGATTCTCTAAGTGTGGGAGCATGCCCAGTGTGACCTTCTATAGTTAGGGTAGGACTCCATTCCAGAGATAGGTGTATTGCAGTCCAGGGTTTTATGTGCTACAGCCATACCTCTCAGGAGTACAGAGGACTTTCCTCAGGGGACTTGTTTTGTTTAGCAGACATTTTCTGACATATCTGTAGTCTGAAACTGCAATGTATTGTGTCATTACATAGTGCCAGACATCCTCAGATCATCAAAGTGCTTTACTAGAGGAATATTAGTTGTATGATGCATAGACCAATATTATGATGGCAGCTATGTAAATTCTTGCCCAGCAAGGTCATTTGTGAGGTGTGGCTACAGCCAGTGTAGTAATGACACACAGCTGTGTAAACAGTCCAGCAACCTGGTAATATACTGCCTGAGGATCTCCTGCTTGTGTGGTAACTTTCTAACCTGACATGTCATATCCTTGTGTGTGCATACCTCTGACCTGTACATTTTTTGGCAGGATGTCCAGGTATTTGGCTAGAGGTTTTATCCTTTCTACGTAAGCTTGTGTTTTTATGGCAAGTTAGTTACATATAATTGAAGTGTGATGTTACAAAATAATATAGACATTGCTGTTTCAGAATACATAACCTTTAGGCCATTCCTACTATTGCAAACTGCTCACCCTACCAACTTTCTCAGTATATGAGGGCGATATTTACAGCACGTGCCTATCATCGTGCCTTTGTTCCACTTTTATTTCTGCCCTTGTCCAGATATCTTGCTGTCAGAGGTTGTGAGTTATGGGTGTGGGTACAGAGTGCATTCAGCTGTGCAGGCATGTCCATTATTTGTAAAAGCAAACATAATTAAAAATATTATTGAGAATGACCACTGGAACAGTACCACAAAGCACGTATATTCACAAAAGCCTTGGCACCTCTGCTACACATCCTTCAAGGTGTCACTAATATGTGTAGTATATTCCACATAGCACTCTGACTTCCAGGTATGTCAGTGGCAGAGCAGTGGGTGTCACTGACATGCATAGCAGTTGGCATTGCAGGTATCTGAACATGGCCCTGTCAAAGGCAGCACTGCACCTAGGGCAGTACAAGATGACTGCCAGGAGAATGTGTTGGCCAGATCCAGACAATATTAACCACACATAGCTCATTGACCCCTGCATATTGTGGACAGGCAACATGTTTTAATGTGTATTGGTATAGCACTGGCAGTGGTATGCTGCTATTTCCATGCAAACATATATGTTACTGCAATTGTGTGGGTATATGTGGGGGGGCACACCTGTCAACTGTACACATTTGCACAGACTGTGCTGATTATCTGCTTTACATTTTGGTTCTGTTTACCATACTATTGTGCCCTGTCTTTGGGACTGAAGGCATATCAGTAAAGAGTCCAGGCCAGATTGTACTGGCATACATTTGAGTTTCAGACTTCTTACCCTTCATAGCCTTACTGCAACTGCAGGTCCTGCTGTGCTATCACTGTGTGAGTCTGTAGGGGGTTAATTCAACATTGCCGCCATTTGTGTGCCTTTACCAGGCATTTCTCTGTGGTTTTCTACAGCTGACTTGCTGTGCGGGTGTGAGGGGTGGTTATGGGACCCCCACCCTGACATTCATGCCTGTGACCTATGACCCCCCAGTTAGTTGTCCCCACACATATACTGCAATAGGATTTGCCACCTTGGGTACTACTGCATAATGTGTGGAGCCCAGTTTTGGCCAGACATTTCCTGGTGTCCCACATAGCTGTCAGTTGTGTGCTGCTATCCCAGTAGGCCACCTCATTCCCTTGCATGCATGCAGCATTACCATAGTTATGCTAGCAGAACATACTATTCCATTCATTTATTGTTAAGAAGACTGACTTACCTTGTGCTTGCAGCAGTTGGGAGGACAGTGCTTGAGGGCCACCTATGTACACAGTACACTGCCTCTACATGGTAAGTTACAGGTAATGTGATGTGTGCGTCATCCATTTTACTGTGTGTGCAAGTCAGACAGAGTTGTCAGTCCCCGGGGTCCCTACAGTGTCAGTGTGTGTGCTATGCATTGCCTGTTTGCCAAGTAGTGAGCATACTGGGCACACCTCCATCTGCCTACAGGAACAGGCTCTTAGGCCTCCTCATGTGAGTTCCTCTTTGTCTGTGAGGACCTTGGCAATGGTGTTGGGCTGTGTGGCCCTTCCCCATGCTGTTCCTGCTGCAGCTGTTTCCACAGGATCATATTGTGTAGCATGGCACATACTATGAACATGTGTGCACATGTGGCTGGAGAGTACTGCAAGGGTCCACCAGATATGTCATGGCAGTGGAACCATGACTTGAGCATCCCAAACACATGCTCTATAATGATCCTGGTTTGTGCGTGTGCCTCATGGCGTTTTTTTGTGGGTGTGTGTTCATTTCTGATGGGTGTCATCATCCACAGCTCCAGTGCATAGCCAGCATCCCCCACCAGATGGCCATATGGGATGCCCTCCACTGGCAAATGCCTGGTACAGCTGTGATGAATGCCAGATGATTGAGTCATGATAGCTTCCAGGGCTGCCAGCACACACATTCATGATAATGCCTTGGGCATTGCACATGACCTGGCAGTTGATGGAGGGGAAGCCCTTGCGGTTTATGAAGACCCTACCCTATTCATTGGGTGGTGCTTTGATGTGGATGTGTGTGCAGTCTATAGCACCCAGTACCTCCAAGTATTCTGCTACATGGTGGAAGAGATTCATGGTCCTCTCCTCATGGGTGTTGGGGAAGTAAGTGTGCTCACTGGCATGTGGTAGCATGGCATCCAGGAACTGGTGGAGTACCCTGGATGCAGATGCCTGTGAGACCCCAATGATTTCCCCAGTAGGTCTTTGAAAAGTACCTGCAGCTAGAATTCTTAAGGCTACACATATATTGGTGTCCACTGGGATGGGTTCCCCTCTGTTGGTTCGAGCTCTGAGATGAGGCCAGCACAGCTCAGTGATTTGCTGAAGTATGTCTCTGTCCACCCTGTAGCTCTCTACTATCTCCAGATCATGTAGCCCCTGATAAGTTACCCTGGGTCTGAACACTCTTCTCCTCCTTGGTCTGTGGTGATTGTCAGCATTATCCTCCTCTCCGCCGCCAGCCTCTAGCACATATTGATGGATCAAAGCAATGGCAGCCCCTAACATTTACCCAGTTAAAATTTCCCCACATGTATACACCAATGGTGCAGAGTTTGTGAGAAAAACCAGACTGTAAGGTGTTTCCATACTTTATACTATTGTGCTGCAGATGCTGCCTGTATGATTGGCTGGCTATGATACATTCCAGCTGACACCTATATTACTCATGGCTTTGCTTTGGCCACTGTGAATGTTATTAGTGGTAATCTGTGCATGATTGCCTTTATTCTGCTGTTGCCCTTTTCTTAATTATTTTTTACTTACATCTCCTCCCATTTTCAGCTATGCAGCCATCTGCCAGCTGTATTATTGTGTGTTTTGCATGGCCCATTGTGAGTTGCAAGAGTCCCACATTAGTGTTTCTACTTCATTTCTCCTTTATTGTTATTGCCCTTTATTTATTTTTTTACATCTCCTCCCATTTTCAGCTATGCAGCCACATGTCAGCTGTATTACTGTGTGTTTTGCATGGCCCATTGTGAGTTGCAGGAGTCCCATATTAGTGATTTCTACTTCATTTCTCCTTTATTGTGCTGTTACTCTTTATTTTTTTACATCTCCTCCCATTTTCACCTAAGCAGCCACCTGCCTGCTGTATTATTGAGTGCTTTCAATGGCCCATTGTGGGTTGCAGAATCCCATATTGCTGATTTGTACTGCATTTCCCTTGTTTTGTTATTTCCTTTTTTCCCCTATATCCTTCCTGTTTAAGCCCCATAGCTAGGGCAAACAGTAAGAAACGGCCCTGCCCTGGGCTCGAACACGCTCCTCAGTTCATGGAATAAGACTATACAGCCTCAGACACACACCCTCACTTAGCTGTGCTTAACTAAGCACAAACTTAGGCAACAGAGCTCCAATGTGCTTACAGCAAGCATGACACACCCCATTTTCATGTTAGTTGCTCATCCTGCCTACACAATGGTGTTACAGCACCTATATGGTTAGGTGCAGTGTAACACTTAGAAGAATTTTGTGATTCAGTATAAGTCCCCTCATTAACATACCCCCACTGCCTTAATATGTAGTTACTGCACTACACAAGAGCCTTACCCTTAGCAACCACTGTTCCTTGCCATTATTTTGATTCTGCTTGCCACTGTGTATAATGGCAAAATGCAGGTTTCCCTTAAAATGGAGTTTTCACATTAATTCTTTTATTTTCCCCACAATCCTGTTTGTGCAGCGCTTCCCTATGCTTAATCGACAAAGATTGGCCAAAAAATAATAAACTTTTATTTTTATAAACATTAAACACTTTAACATGCCAATGGCCATAGGCATGCCTACAGATTAGGCTACATGCTTTTATTGGAGCTGTCATGTCTCTGTTTTCATTTTTGCAGAAATGTATTTGGCTAGTAGCCGAATACATTTCTGCAGCTTACACTGTTCCTGCATGGTTATTTACATGCTTCCTGGATCAAAAAGTCACCTCATTTGCATGGTTTTCACCAGCAAATGAGGTAATTAGCATCCCACATGGGTTTCTGTGCAGGAACAGTGTAAGGAGCTTATGCACATCAAAACTGCATGTTTCTGGATCTCTCAGTGTCCATATTCCATGCAGGAGTGGCTACACTGCTCCTGCATGGAGATTTTTCGTTCATGAATCCCGGGGATTGTTGTTCAGACCTGGACTAACATTAGCCCTAAAATCTAATATCTAACTTAGTTCATTATATTCAGTGTCACTACATAAATCTCCTTCCCTTATACCTGAATACACAATACTTAAAACTAAAAACTTAAAAGAATATGATTCTCCAGTGTCTAAAACATGTTGTGCAAGGTCATTACTTGATTTCTTATTTTTAAAATCATTATTGTGTTCTAATATCCTCGCCTTAAAAGTACGAATAGTTTTACCAATACAGAACCCCTTACATTCTATGTATTGAGCTAAATAAACTATATTCTTCGTGCTACAATCCACATAAAAACCAAAATCAATAACTGATTTTTAATGATCAACATTTTCGATCACATGTATTGTTTTATAATCGTTTCGTTGATGACCTTTTTGGTATGGAAGGGCTCATGTGAAAGTCTGTTAGATTTTGTGAAGTTTTTGCACAGCACTACATCTTTTCTGAAATTTTGTATGCAGTTCTCGAATACTGAGATAGATTTCCTGGATGTGACAGTCCCTAAGGATACAATAGGGAAACTGTCTACAAGGATATTTAAGAAACCTTGTAAAAAGAGTCTTTTACATAAAACTAGCATACACCCTAGGCATGTTCCTAGGAATGTGTTAAGGAATCAGATTTTTGAGTGTTATAAGACTACATACTGAAGAGACTTCATTAAAGACAGCTATTGATGCACTGAAATTGGATTTTATTCAAAGAGGCTACAAAAAGGGTGAAATTGAAGGAGCAGTTAAGGAAATATGTGGTGCTACAAGTGTTTTGGTTAGACCTTATTTTTCAAACTTTTCTGCTGAACCACCCAGGTCTGAAGTGGCCATTGGGGATAGTACTGTGCATAGGGTCACTCTCACTTTTTCCAGTGAGGTTGATGTGACATGCGATATTATAAAGAAGAACTGGCCCATTCTTATGATGGATCCTGAGTTGTGTAAAATATTAGGACCCTCACCTAAATTCACTTTTAGGAATAATAAAACACTTAAGCAATGCTTATGCTATAGACAACAATCTGCTAGGACAGTATATTCAGAACGTAAGGGTATGTTTGTCGAACTTGTAGTGCTTGCAAGTATATATGGAGCATAACCTCCATTCATCATCCTAGGATGGCTAAGATTATTGATTTTGTTTTTTATGCAGATTGTAGCATGAAGTCTATAGTTTATTTAGCTCAATGTGTAGAATGTGAGGGGTTCTATACTGGTAAAACTACTCGTACTCATAAGGAGAGGATATTAGAACACAATAATGATATTAAAAATTAAAAAATTGAGTAATGCCCTTGCACAGCATGTTTTAGATACTGGAGAATCACATTCTTTTAAGTTTTTAGTTTTAAGTATTGTGTATTCAGGTATAAGGGAGGGGGATTTATGTGGTGACACTGAATATAATGAACTATGTTGGATATTATATTTCAGGGCTAATGTTAGTCCAGGTCTGAACAACAATGTCTCTTTAAGACCTGCCCTAAGAAATAGATGCTTACATCATTGATTTTTAATTGATGGCACATAACTTGGTTTTAACTTTTTATTGCATGTGCTTCATTTAAAAGTTTTGAATGCTAAGTTGTTTTTTAATTTATGATCTGAAGAAGCAGAGTTTCTGCAAAAGCGCTCACCAATTTGTAATAAAACCATTCAGCCTACTGTGGACATTATTTTCATTGTATTTCTCTGAAGTCCAGTCAAAGGTAGATGGCCTGTGGTTTTCCAAGTCTGCAGATGACTGTCAACTTGGTGCACTCATATAGAGTCCCCCAATGATGTTAACATATTACAGAAAGGGCTGATACAGACAAATGATTGGTGCCAAACTCACAGACTGAACCTTAAAGCAAAAATGCCTCATTGTCCCCTTTGGCAATTAAATACCCCTGCTAATTATGATAATACATAGCACCCCTCTAATCTTAAACACAGTGCTGTGAGACTTGGGAACATGTTGATAGCAATCTGCACTTCAATCACTATGTGTTCATAATGGTCAGACACACATTCTACATTGCGCACCTCAGGGCATCACATCCAAGACCAGGGAGGTCATAGCTCTGCTGTACTTGACCCTTATTAGACCAGTAATTGAGTACAATGCTCTCTTCTCTCTGTACCTCACCAGACACCTGCAGCAACTGGAGAAAACACAAAGGTTTGTGACCCAGAGAATCCAGGGCCTCCAAAACATGACATACATGGAAAGACTGAAAGACCTGTCACTGTACTCAGTATCATGCAGACTGCTGAGAGGTGACCTATGGCTGGCCTACAGAGCAGTCTTAGACCCTGCCATACTGGAAATGCTGGACATCTGCACATTAAACAGGATAAGAATACCTTGCTCCAGGGATCTCAACCTGACCTGTGACATAAAAAGAACATGCTGGGAAGACAGATACATCTCCCAGTGATTACCACTCCTCTGTAACAGGCTCCCACTGCATGAAGCAGTGCTCCTCAATGACCCTATTCAAATACAAGCTTCACAAGTGGATGGGTGATTACAAATTCACCCTTGGGATGGCACCTATGTCCCTCATGGACAAGGGCAGTCAATGTTGTTTCTTTCGGCTTTTCCCATTTAGGGGTTGCCACAGTGGAACTCTGGTCTGCTAATGATTGGCAGTAGATTTTTATGTACCGACTTGCCAGGGCTGACGCACAACCTTCAACAAAGGTATGGCCATTCACGCATGTCTCTACACAGAAGACGCTTTATCTGAGAATCGAATAGGACAACGTCTTACTGTGAGGTGACAACACTACCACAGCACCACC